>NC_073693.1:180537801-180562801 GCF_029784155.1 Uranotaenia lowii
TGATCAATAAACCACGTTATAAAACATGGTGTCAGAAGTGAGATTCTTCTGAACAAGGGTTCAAGTTTATTGATTCGGTTGTGAATAACTGGCTAAGTTTGAATAGACACGTCTCTTTCGACGAATAAAGTGGAAAATATCGTGATTGAAAAATCAAGATGGCTACCGGATTCGACCCTCGTTTGCCACAGCCACTTGATTGCTCGAATTTAGCCAGAGAATGGCCGCGTTGGAAACAATCGTTTGGTGTATATTTGCGTGCGACCGGGAAGTTGCGAGAAAGTGAAGCTAACAAAATAGCTTTTTTCCTTTGGCTCATTGGTCCAAGGGGTGTTGAAATTTTCAACACGTTGTATCCGGATAGTGTGAATTTTGATAATTTGTTTGGTCTGGAAGAAGACCTATTTGGGGAGGATGCTGCTGCTGTTGAGGATCAAGCGGCTGGTGTTGCTGGTGCTGATGAGGGTGTTGTAGTGAATGTGGAACAAAATCGTTTGGTTCCCCGCACACTAGCGGAAGTTATAAATGCATTCGACGCGTACTGCCTGCCGCGTACTAACACAGCCATGGAAGCTTTCAAATTCAATTTGATTGCTCAGAAGGAGAAACAAAGCTTTGCTGATTTTGAAACCGAGCTACGCACACAAGTGCAATACTGTGATTTCAAGTGTGAAACATGCCATGCTCCCTATTCTGATCGTATGTTGCGTGATCGAATTGTTATTGGTGTTGACGATAAAAAGTTACAATTAAAACTGCTGGATGGGAGAGATGAAAAGTTGGCAAATGTGATAGAGACCTGCAAAGTGTTTGAGGCTGCATCTATGAACAAACAGTTACTTGACAAAAGTGCTAGTGTGCTGGGAATAAAATCCATTGAGAAACTTGAGATAAGAAGTGACCAAAATGACATTGCTGCTGTTCAACGGAAAAAGTGTTTCAAATGTGGAAATCCATTCACCCGTTTTCATCGGCGAAATTGTCCAGCTGTTAATGCTTCCTGCAACAAGTGTGGAAATAAGGGCCATTTCCGAGTATGCTGTCCAGAGTCCAGTGCTACGAGTACGGGAACCAGCGTGAAGGCGCTCACCAGTACAGAAGAGGAAAAGTGTGTCGTGAAACCGTTTTCAGTAAATTGGAGTGACGCAGGTAAATGTATTTGTATAGGTGAGGTAGACGATGCTTATTTGAATGTAAATTTTTCCAGAATAAGTTCTAACATGCAAAGTCGTAGTGGTGGCTCATGTCGTGGAGGTTGGATAAAGACCTTACTAATACATAATCACAAAGTGAATTTTAAACTTGACACGGGTTCGGATGTCAATTGTATCCCCCTCAACATTGCCTCTGACTTAGAAATTCCAATAAGAAAATTCACGGACGCCCCTGTTGTTGATTACAGTTTAAATAAAATAAACATACTTGGTTGTGCATACTTGAATTGTTTTGATCCTTCGACAAGTCTTTCACACATGGCCCAATTCCTTGTCGTTAATGAAAAGTGTGAGCCCCTTCTTGGTTTGCAGGCATGTATGGATTTTGGTCTGATCAAACGTTTGGATTCTGTTGATCATTTGACTCATCTACCAGGTAGTAAACAAGAATTTGTTGCGTTATTTGAAGATGTTTTCAAAGGTTTAGGTCGGTTTCCCGGAAAATGCTCGATTGTTCTCAAAGAAAATGCCGTTCCATCCCTATGTTATAAAAAGCGAATCCCCATTGCCTTACACGATCGTCTTAAAATATCACTGCAAGAAATGGTTGATCAAGCAATTATCTCTCCTGTTGATTACCCTACTGATTGGGTAAGTAATTTACAAGTAGTGGAAAAACCAAACGGAAAGTTGCGTATTTGCATTGACCCAAAGCCCTTAAATCAGTACATAAAGCGGGAGCACTTTTTGATCCCACCCAAGAGGACTTGTTTAGTCGTATGGCAGGAAAACAATTTTTCTCAGTTTTGGATTTAAGTAGTGGATTTTGGCAGATGGAACTTGACCGTAAAAGTTCCGACCTTACAACGTTTATGACTCCATTTGGGCGTTTTCGCTGGAATCGTGTCCCTTTCGGAATTAACAGCGCACCTGAGATGTTTCAAAGAAGGATGGTACAGATTTTTGTGGACATTTCTGGAGTTGAGATTTATTTTGATGATATGGCTGTAGCGGCCACTGACGTAGAAGAACATGATAGAATTCTTTGCGAAGTTATGAAGCGTGCTCGTGAAAATAATATCAAATTTAATGCAGAAAAGTTCCAGTATAGGAAACGAGTCATCACTTTTATGGGTCACTCGATTGGGGAAAATAAAATTGAGCCTTTAAGTAAAGATGTAAATGCTATAACGGATATGCCAAAACCAGAGTGTGTTTCAGATGTCGCTCGTCTATTAGGACTGTTTAAGTACCTTGCCAAATTTATTCCTAATTTGTCATCACGTACGGCGAATCTTCGAAAATTGACACATAAGAATGCCGAATGGGTTTGGACTGAGATACATGCCAATGAATTGAATGAATTACTCAATTACATTTCTAAAAAACCAGTTTTAGCTATATTCGATCCTTCGAAACCCTGCGTGGTTCAGACTGATAGCTCTAAAGACGGTCTAGGTTGTGTGTTGATGCAGGAGCATGGACCAATCGCGTTTGCTTCGAGGACTCTAACGCAGAGTGAACAACGTTGGGCACAGATTGAGAAAGAATTGCTAGCAGTAGTTTTCGCTTGTAAACGATTCCACTACTTTTTGTACGGACGTGATTTCACAGTACAATCGGACCACAAACCACTCGAAACATTGATAACCCGAAACATTGATGACGTTACTCCGAGATTGCAGCGCATGTTTTTACAATTACTTAAGTATCCTGGGTTGTCGTTAATTTATACTCCTGGTCATAATATGCTGGTTGCCGATTGTCTCTCAAGAGCTCCATTACCATTAACGGAGGATGGTGATGCCACTTTAGAAGGTGTAGTCCATTCTCTTACTAAAACGGCTTGTATGTCTAAGGATAACTATGACCTATATATTAAAATGCTTTCCGAGGATGAACGTTATATGCGAATTGTCAAATATGTAGAACAAGGTTGGCCCTCATATCCTAAACTTGACGACCTCAGTCAAGCATTTTACAAATATCGCGATGAGCTTCATTATGAGAATGGATTACTATTTAAAAATCATCGCCTTGTGATCCCAACGGCTTTGCAACAGTTGATATGCAAATGGTTACACGCACCACATCTAGGCATTGAAAAGACCTTAGCTCGGGCTAGAATGCAGTTCTTTTGGCCAGGTATAACAAATGATATAACAGAGCTAGTTAAAAGTTGCTCAACGTGTGAAAAATTCTACAGAAACAATCAAAAAGAACCCCTTTTTCAAGAAGCAGCTCCAGATTATCCATTCCAAAAGGTTTCAACCGACATATTTGAATACGCCGGTCTTGATTGGTTGGTCGTAATTGATTCGTATTCGGGATATATTTGCTCTGATCGATTGCAGGACAAATCGATGACAAGTGTTAGTAAGCTACTCTACCGCTTTTTCAACTGTTATGGCTATCCGACACAAATTCGAAGTGACAATGTACCTTTCAATTCTTTGGAATGTGAACGTTTTGCGAATGACAACAATATACTATTTGTATTCTCAAGCCCGCGATATCCTCAAAGCAATGGTCTTGCTGAAAAAGGTGTTTCTATCGTGAAAAATATTTTAAACAGTCTTCACGAAAACATGTACCGAGTTCAACTTGAGTGCGGAAATTCAGGCGCAAGTTTTCTCTGAACTTGCACACAAGCTTGTACTAGGGTTTAGTTCGAACCTGAACTCGAGCACATTTATTGTACTCGAGTGCGCACCCCGATGTTCGTACCCTGGTTCGCTTCGGGTTCGTACCGAGTTTTGTACTCACAGTGGCTGGCTGAACTGAGATTGAATGTGTCTGCCTGTGTATGCCTGGGTGTTGAATGTGGTATGAATTATTTTCTTCAGTTAGTTTTTCAATCGTTTGTGCGTATTTAAATCAATTTCAATGCATTTTTTGAACATTTTTGGAGTTATGTATGGGGTGGTAAAACCGATTCAAATATATATGGTTGGTTCTTAAAAATTGTTATGAAATTTTTTTGTCTGTCGGCCAAAAAAAAGAAGAAAAAAATTTTACCGAAAATTTGTTTTTCTGGAACTAGGTTGTTTTTCAGAAAACCGATGATTTGATAAAATGTTTGGAAATTACCATTGCAACTCTCGCTCCGCAAATCTCATAAAACAATGTTTATATTTCTGAGGCAATAAAAAATGCAATCATAAAATGGATAAATCATCGCATGGCGAGTAGAAAACATGTAAAATTTTGAAAAAATTGAAGGAAAAGAAAAATGAAAAAAAATATCAAAATGACACAAATGGAAAAACGACCAAACATTCAATATGAAAAATAGCTCAATTGACAAAAAAGATGAAAATTAAAAAATGGCAAAAATATAACAATTGGCATAAATGAGCAAAATATTAACCTTCCAAAGCTGTTCGCAAAGCATCCGTTTCTGGGAAATTTGAGTTGCAGTTTGATGACGTTCTCCCGGCCGTAAATGTTATCAGATTTTTATGATATTATATTCATTGTGTAGGTTATAATTTATTCAAGTTACTCAACATTCCAAAATTAAGGCGATATGTATTACAAGCTTTTAAGAAACTGGTACAGAAAAAAAAAATTTAAAAAAATATATTTTTAAAATACTCATTACTTGTGACAGCTTTTCTGTATTTGAATGTTTAATTGATGTTTGGACTTGTCAAGAGTGTACATCTATCCGACGATGTTTAGATATGTTGGGATGCAATGAATGTTTTGACCGCCATTTAGAATCTTCAGCTTGAAAAAAGTCTTACTTTAAAAAACGACATCCAATTTTGGCTTTGCTTAGCTGTATTTCTTTTTTGAATGAACTGATTTTGATAAATTAAATTTTAGTTTTTCGTCGTTAATTTTATTATCATTTTGATAGAACATAGCTGGTCTTTCAATAATCCCAGTTTTTCAGTATATTGGCATGATGTTCATATTGACCCGAACAACTTTGGAGGGTTAAAAATGACAACAAATATTTTCACTATGAAACTGACAAACTAGGAAAATAAATAAAACTCATAATTATTTAGAAGATTCGTTGGATGGATTTCATTGTGCTAACTTACCACTGGTAAGATGTTAGAAAATTTAAATACCTCATTTTATTGAATACATACCAAATTGAGAATTACATATATTTTTTTTTATTTGTTCTATAATAAATTTGTTATATGAACTTTATAGGCCCTTTTAATATAATTTTTATAAATTGGTTTTAACAGTTGTATTTCGCATCATTTATTTATTTTATTGAATTTAACACAATTTCTTTATAGAAAAAATATGTTCATCATACTTAAAAGCTCATAACAGGCCGAACTAGATAATTCGAGTGTTTTTATTCGTTTTATTTATAATTGATCATGATTCCATTTATTTCAACTAATTCACATGAAAATGAAATCAATCATTTCAATGTGTTGATCAGTTATATGAAAGTTGAAAGAAAATTATTGAAATAAACATCGAAACTATGCAAATTTTATAATCATTTTTCAAATGAACGATTGAAACTATTTTCATTTTGTTAAATTTTGAGATACAACAAACAGCGAATTGAAAAGCGAATTTTGAAAATAAAAAAAACGATTTATTTGTAATCAAATTTTTAAAAATTTCGGACTGCAAAACATTATTTTTGAACCTCTGTTTTGTACGTTGAAGGTGAACAAACTTGTACTGATCATCTGAGCATCATTTAAGCGTATGATTAACAGTAGGTGTTGATTTTTTTTGTAAATTATTTATTGGAAACGGTAGGTGTTGATGATAATGATGAATTTATGAACGAAAAAACGATAAAAATCGGATTTTATTTCATCGACAGAAATTTTATTGATGATTTTAGATTTAGATGGTAACATTTTAAAATTGTTGGTTTTATACGGAACTCGAATGTTGATATAAAACAAAGATTTCGAGTGATTATTCATAATTTATCATAATCGGTTGAAAATTGTAGAAGTTATGGCCAAGGTTGCCGAAATCACAGAATAATTTATAATTTCAGAGCTTTTCGAGCATATTTTCGTCACAGATCCTGTGTTATAAAATGCAGTATTCACAGATTTTTGAAATTTTATATGTCTTTCAAAAAAACAAAAATCCATATTTACTTTGGGATTCTGACAGAAAATCAGGAAAATATTGTGAAGTTAACATTTTCGATATTTATTGTAAAAATAAGCATATAGGACTTTTTTTCAGGGAAAATCGTATTAAAACATTACAAAATCGTTTTCAAACATTACTTTACGATAATAATAATAATATTAGCATTTTCAAATGATTTAACAAACCACAGCGAAAAATAGAGTTACTAATCTTAGTATAGGAAGAATAAAACATGGTAAATCTAACCCGCTTCGAACTTAAATTAATCATTGGCTTACCAGAAGGTCACTATTTTAACTAAGCAAAATCTGACCATCGGAAGGGGTTGAGATTGAGCCTCAAGCGTGAATGAGATTAAAAAATATTTTGCTCGGAAAATGCACAAAAAACAAATTTTTCATTAATAACTTTTTTCCCCACTAGCCGATTGATTATTTTAAATAATTTTCTCAAAGCCTAAATCAAGACAAATATTTTACCCGAAGACAACATCATGATTGGAATTGAAACAAAAAAGTTACCTAAGATGGTCAAGCGCTTACACTTTCTGCATTAGATCCCTTTTCCTTAATTCTGAACATGGATGCGCGCACACGAGTTCGCACCCGGGTTCGAACACGAGCTCGAACTTGTACCCTGCACTTTGAGTGCGGTGAGTTTAAATGGGTGCGTGTTGAACTTGCGCCTCGAAAGTTGTGTGCAAGTAAGTGCAAAAACTTGCGTGCACTTCGAACTCAAGTTGTACCGTGAAGACTGATTTTAAAACGTGTAACCGTTAGGGTATTTTGCTCCATTGAACCCACAGAGAGCGAGCCACTTGAAGTATTCCTTCTGAGTGCTCAAGAAGTTCGTCGATTAAATATCGACGATTTTCCTGCCTTATTTTGTATAAAAAGAACACAAAATTGTTAAACAGGAAAGATTAGGAGATAGGTTCAATAATTAATAATTGAAAAAAACACTCCAATGGACTTTCAGAAATTCAAAAATTCATAACACTTACAAATACACATAACACTTACTGAACAGTAACGGGTATTTGGAAAATGATAAACGTCAACGGAAAATGAAACGGAAGCTGGTAAGGATGGGTAACTAACACCTTGACTCAATAAGGTCTTTCCACCTACAACCACGAGAGTAACTAGACGATAGTCAAGTGTTCTAGTTAAACTTAATTTTATATTACGTGGAATAAACCCATAAAAGTTATCAAGTGGAAAGAGAATAATACGTTGATAAAATCTACGAAGTCAAGTGAGTGTTCGACATCTATAATTAGTTACCCCATCCTAACCAAAGATCCCACTTAGGACCCTTAAAGTTCTGGGCAGAGATTCCGGCCAAGTGACCCTACCAAACTACGGTTCACACCAGGCGAACGGTTCGGTGAGCCAAATCCTTGGCTTAGTCGGAGTCATAAGCGTCGTGTTCCTCAATCGAACTGGACACGGCATCCGGTTACACGTGGCAACTGGGCAGGTGAACCGAGTTACTACCCCGAAGGTCTTGACCATTCCGTGTCCATCCGCTAGTTGGGTCCACCAAATTTCCATCCCAAGAGGCAAAGGACCCAATGAAAACAGTGGACAACTATAGCGGAAAATCTCCAACAACTTAGAGCCTGTAGCAGTCAATCGGGTTCCGTTGCTCTGTCGAGGAGCCTGCGGAGCGTAAGCGCTGCGGGCACCATCCAGAGCACCAGCTGGAAATAAGCATCGAGGGCAACCACAGCCGCCAAACCAACTTATCTCGATCTGGTTCCAGAGGGTGTTGTTTGATCCCTTCAAACGGGTTCGTAAGAATTCAAACAACTACCCTCCGGTTCCATTGCTGCGAATGGTTAGTTGACGACCACGGTTGGAAGCGCAGCGACGAATTGGTCCCGTTACGGCCGGCCGGTACCAGCGACAGCAGCAGCGGAGCACACAATACACACCCACATTACACGAGAAAAAGTAAGTTTATAATACACAACAAATTTAACATAAAGTCCCAAGTGTTTTAATTGATCATCCGACCAGTCTCCTAAAGCGAGAGCCGACCTTGAGCTCAGTGTTTCTTAAACTCTAGCTGGCCCAGCAAAAGAGGCGTTTGTAGCACACCCCAGACGGTTGCCGTGGCTTGACCAGCAACTAGGGGCTATTGGCGACCTCCTTCCGAGTGAGCAAGTAATAAATGGCGCCCAACTTAAAAGCAAAACTGGTCTGATTTTCAATATTTGCACTTTTGGAGTGAGATAGGGAAAATTTTCGCAGGGAGATTGAGGAGGGAAAGCTTACTCAAGGGTTTGGTGAAACACTTTACTTTAACTGTTGCATTTAACTGCATTTTCTTCAATTTTGCAAAGGCGATAATTTGTAATGGTCGCGCGTCTACTAGTGCGCGTACCCGTAAAAAAGTGTTTATTTTTGCAAAAAGTAATTTTGTTCTAACCCTTAGTAAAGTTCATGAAATGTCAATTCGTAAACAAAACTTTGAAAAAAATTCTTATCATTTACCTGCACATACTTACTTTCGTATTTTTCATCAGTCTCATGATTATTTTCGTATAAATCTGAAAAGAATTAAATTGGGGTCTTGACTGACAAAAGTAGAAGAGGGGGGAATTTTCTCATCGATAATTTCGCTGATAAAACATCAATAATCATTTTTATTTGGCAAAATACGTTTCGTTGATTCGTTTTTATTCTCTGTTTGGCAAAAACATTATTTTATTAAAATGGATTTACAAGAGCAATACAAGAATATGATCGTTTCACATCTAGAAATCGATGAAGTGGAGCACGAGCTTCTTATTCGGAATATTCTTTTCCATTTTGACGATAGTGAATCTACAAAACGCCGGAAGTTAGCAGAAAGGGTAAAAGAAGAGAGGGAATCGGGTTACAATCCCACAGCCTTCGCAAGAACGTGGAGATCTTCATCAGAAGAGCTAGAAACCACCACGGACAGAATCGAACAAATTAAAAAGATTTTACAAAACCCCAGATTAGGCAGGCGTCAAAAGGACAAAATTAAAACGCGGTTAGTTCACTACTCTGTTAGAATGGCCCACTTGTCGAGTGCATTAGATGCTAGAAAACATGCAAAAAAAATAGAGGAAATGGAAAATATTCTCGAGACACTTCTCGACGAGCATTTCTCTGACCAACCAGTAGTAGAAAACTTAACATCAAATCATCCGATTAATCACGACATTTCGCAAGCACTCGATGAAGTTCGCGAAGAAATAGTATCACTTAATGAAACGATTACAGCCTTCAATGAGGACTCCAACGTAGCTGGAACAGCCTCCGCTTCGGTAGTGCGGAAACAAAAAGAAATAGAATCTTCTAGGTCTCGTACAGATGCTATATTGAAAGTGTTAAACGATTACGATCAGGGTAATAATAGAGAAAATATCGAACAATTGATAGGAGTGTTCAAAACCTTCGTTCTGAACACCTCCGAACAGGAGAGGAGAAGCAGGGAAAAAGAAATTGAGTGGGAAGTGAGAAGAAAGAAAGAACTAGAAGAAGAGATTGAAAAGAAGAAAAAGCTAGAGAAAATATTGGGTCGAGTAGATTCTAAAATCAAAAAAGAATTTACAACAAAAAGCAATCGTTTGATAACTGATAGTGTTCAAACGCAAACAACATCTGATGATATCAGCTTATCAGATAGCAAATATGAATCTAGCAAACATTCGCGTCAACCCAAAAGAGATTTCACAGCTATGAAACAATCACATTCACGCAATCACGAGCAAAAATTGAAAAGAAATAGAAATGATAAACACAGCAAAAGCAGATCAGAAAGATATAAAAAAGTTATAAGTAAAAATTTCACTTCAACATCTTCTGAGTTCGATTTCAGTTCTGCATCCGAAACGATGCCTCGCAAGTCTAAACCTGAACTGAAGAAGTATTCTAAATTGCAAGGTTTCAGAAAATCTAAGAGAGATGCTTCTAGAAGTTCAACTTCAACCCACTCAAGTTCGGATTTTAATTCCATCTCATCCGACACGAGCTCGGAAAGCTCGTCGGATTTCGTGAGATATAGAAATCGTCGCGAAAAAGAAAAACGTAAAGAAAGAGCAGAGAAAGAAAAGCGTAGAAGGAAAGAAGAGAAGGAAAAGCGAGGAAGAGTAAAAAGAATACCCGTATCAGAGTGGAGGCTTCGATACGAGGGGAAGGACGGAGGGAGAAAATTAGCAGAGTTTTTAAAGGAAATAAATATGCGCATGAGAGCTGAAGAAATTTCAGAAAAAGAAATGTTCCGATCAGCGATACACCTTTTTAGTGGTCGTGCAAAAGATTGGTTCATTGATGGAGTAGAAAACAGGGATTTTAGGAATTGGTCTGAGCTTCTCAAAGAACTGAGAAGAGAATTTTTGCCTCCAGATAATGACTTTCAACTGGAAGTCCAAGCCACCAATAGGCGACATGCTCGAAACGAAAAATTTATAGACTTTTACCATGACTTACAGAAAATTTTCCAATCTATGACAAAACAACTCTCGGAAAAGAAAAAGTTTAAGATAGTCTGGCGCAATTTGCGCCACGACTACAAAAACGCCTTAACAGGGAAAAATCTAAATTCGTTAACAAAACTTCGGAAATACGGTCGTATCATAGACGCGAATAATTGGAGTATGTATCAGAAAACTCCCGAGAATTATTCTCGAGCTAGAACCAACCAAGTTGGAGAGGTTCAAGTAAGCAATCAGCAAGATTTTAGAAAAGATAATTATACAAAAGTTTTCAAAAACCGCAATAGAGAATCGATTAAAGAAAATGGGAAAAGCGCGAGGAAAGGGGAAGAGGAAAAACAGGGAGTAAAGGTGAAGGAAAAGAAGGAGGAAAATCCTCTAGTGAACTTGCAAGGAACTGCTAAGAGTACACTTCAAGTTTTGGTTGATCAATACAAGCGCCCTTCGATTGGAATTTGTTACAACTGTCGGACTGAAGGTCATCACTATATAGAGTGTCCTAAAAACCGTCGAAAATTCTGCAGATTGTGCGGATTTGCAGATGTTCTTACAAGTTCTTGTCCGTATTGTCAAAAAAACACGCAGGAATCAGACTGAGAAGGCAGCCTGATCCAATAAACAAATCAAATCCTTCGTCAAACTTCTTAAATGCACAACTAAACTCTTTTGGGTATGAATTGGTGAATGAAACCGATTACGATGATGATCCTCTAGTAGAAGAAATTTTTATCCAGCTGCAAGGTGATGGGAGACTGTTCGCTAAAGTGAACGTTCTTGGCACAGAACTAATAGGCCTGCTTGATAGCGGTGCTCAACGTTCGTTGTTGGGGGGAGGCTGCGAGCAACTGATTAGAGATTTGAACCTTAAGCGGTTTCCAACAAAGGTCACAGTTAAGGCGGCAAATGGGAGCACGATTCCAGCTAAAGGCTTCGTTTATTTACCGATCAATTTTAACAATAAAACAAAGATTCTCCCAACCTTTGTAATACCCGAACTCAACCGACAACTCATACTAGGATTTGAAGACTTTTGGCGCGCCTTCGATATTAAACCCACTATAACGACAAATAATTCGAGCGTCGACGTCGGTAGCATGAGCTACGCCGAAGATACGACGCCGCTCTCAGAGGGAAAGTGGGAGTTAAATGATGAGCAGGAGCAAAAGCTCGAACAAGTTAAACAACTTTTCAAAGTTGCTATGGATGGTGAGATACTAGGTGAGACCCATCTAACTTCGCATAAAATCGAAATAAAGGAGGAGTACCATGCGTCTCCACCAATTCGAATAAATCCATATCCTACATCGCCTAGCCTGCGATGCAAGCAAAAATTAATAAAGAAATTGACAAACTCTTAGAGCAAGGAGTAATTGAGAAAAGTAAAAGTGAATGGTCTTTAAGCACGGTACCAGTAATCAAACCTACCGGGGAGGTACGTTTATGTTTGGATGCGAGGCGTCTGAACGAGCGTACGCGTCTGGACGCCTACCCCCTACCGCACCAAGACCGTATACTCAGCAGGCTGGGAGCAAGTAAATTTATGTCAACTATTGATTTATCTAAAGCTTTTTTTCAGATCCCACTTGACCCAGCCTCGCGCAAGTATACGGCCTTTGCTGTGCTGGGGAGAGGGCAGTTTTGCTTCCGACGTGTCACAATGGGTCTCAAGAATTCGAGCGCCGCTTTGGCAAGATTAATGGATGAGATACTTGGGTTCGGTGAGTTGGAACCAAATGTGTTTGTTTACCTCGACGACATCGTCGTGGTGAACAACACTTTTGAGGACCATCTCTCCACCCTGCGAGAAGTCGCAAATAGATTAACTGCTGCAAACCTATCGATAAATATACAGAAATCTAAATTTTGTGTCAGAGAGCTTCCATATCTTGGATATATACTCTCCGCTGAAGGATTTAAACCAAATCCGGAAAGAATCGAACCAATTCTGAATTTCGAAAAGCCTACATCGATCAGATCGTTACGTCGTTTTATTGGGATGGCGAATTATTATAGGCGCTTCATCCCACAATTCAGTGAGATGAGCGCTCCGCTTACCAATTTACTTAGAAAGAAACCAAAAACTTTACCGTGGAACGATGAAGCAACAAAAGCTTTTTTGCAGATCAAGGAAAGCTTGATTTCAGCACCGATATTGAGCAATCCGAATTTCGCATTGCCTTTTCAGATTCAATCCGATGCGAGCGATAGCGCAATCGCCGCAGTTTTGACGCAGCAATATGAAGATGGGGAAAGGGTAATTGCATATTACTCGCAGAAACTGAGCCCAGCTCAGAAATCATATGCTGCAACGGAAAAAGAAGGCCTTGCAGTTTTGTCGGCGATTGAACGTTTTAGACCCTACATTGAGGGGACGCATTTCGTGGTAATCACGGATGCGTCGGCGTTAACATACATAATGAAGGGTCGCTGGAGAACGTCTTCCCGTCTGAGCCGATGGAGCATTGAGCTCCAGGCGTATGATATGGAAATACGCCATCGGCGGGGTAAGGATAACATCATACCCGATGCACTCTCTCGTGCAGTAGAAACTGTCGATGTTTCTGACATTCAAGATGAATGGTATAAAGGGCTATGGGAGAGGGTTGAAAAGTCACCAGAGGACTGGAAAGACTATAGAATAGAAGAGGGGAAACTGTATAGGTTCTTGCCTACGAAAACGGTCGTACTTGATTATCGCTATGATTGGAAGCTCTGCGTACCGAAAGCTTTACGCGAACAAGTTTTTCAAACTGAGCATGACGCGATGCTACACATAGGTTTCGAGAAACTTATCGAACGGTTGAAGCAACGATACTTTACTGTTTACAGGGAAAAAACATTGAGTACAGTTAACAAAATTCTAAAACTTAATATGTCCGTCGAGGCCAGGAAATATGTTCAGATGTGTCGCGCGTGCAAAGAAACAAAGCCAACAAACGTTTCGCAGCATCCGGGTGCATGCAAACCGCGTCTCGCGTCGAAGCCTTTCCAGATAATATGTCTGGATTTTATACAATCGTTACCGCGCAGCAAATCCGGGAACATGCATCTACTCGTCGTGATGGACCATTTTTCCAAATGGACATTACTCTTTCCGGTCAAGAAAATTGCGTCATCTATGGTCGTCAGAACCCTCGAAGAGCAATGGTTTCGCCGGTATTCCGTGCCCGAAATTATCATAAGCGATAACGCGAGCTGTTTTTTGAGTCGAGATTTCAAAAGCTTTTTAGAACGATATCAGGTCAAGCACTGGACGAATGCGCGACATCATTCCCAGGCAAACCCGGTCGAACGACTGAATCGTAGTATTAATTGTTCAATTCGCACGTACGTTAAGAGTGACCAACGACTTTGGGACACTCGGATCTCAGAAGTCGAGTTCGCGATAAACAATACGCGGCATTCGTCGACAAGTTTTTCTCCGTATCGTATTATTTATGGTCACGAAATTGTGTCGCGGGGAGATGACCATAGACTTGATGCCGATCTTGAAGAGCTATCGGAGGCTGAAAGAGTAGAGAGGAAGATGAGTATTGATCGTACGATTTGGGACATTGTTTCGAAAAACTTAAGCAAGGCGTTTGAGAAAAGTAGTCGCGTTTACAATCTCCGTTCGCGATCTTATGCCCCTGTCTATGCGGTTGGCCAGAAGGTCTATCGAAGAAATTTCGCGCAGTCGTCAGCAGGAGCTGCTTATAACTCGAAGTTAGGCCCAACATATGTTCAATGCACCGTAATATCGCGTCGAGGAACCAGTGCGTACGAACTGGAAGATGAATCGGGAAAGAACATAGGAATATTTTCAGCCGCGGATCTGAAACCCGGTATTCCGGAAAAATAGTTCGAATATGAAATCCCCTGTAAAGATATATTTCATTTTAGAAAAGAGAGACAGAATTACATAAAAAAAAATTTCAATGATGCACATTATAGTGTTGATTTGAAAACCTTCGATTAAATTAATTTAACAAGTGGTACCACAAACAAAATCAGTCAGCAATATTTAACTGTTTTGATTCATTGCAGAAAATACTTCGCAATTTGAAGTTTCAAGAGTTTGAAAGTATTGATCATATTGAGTGAGACAAAGCCAGATGGTTAGTCATTTCAAAATCACAGAAACGTTTTTTCTTTGCAACAATCCACATTTAACCGTATTTTTGTATTGCTCAATTAAATCACATTAAATTTACAAGATGCATAAAAGTTACATAATTAGCTTGAATCAGATCAAAACCGACAAATGAAATAAGTCTTCACAATGCAACGGTCGTTCACAGCTCAGAGAAGTTTTAACTAGTTAATTCTCGTTATGGAATTCAAATGCATATTTAGTTACAGATCATATACAATATCCACCGTTAACAACATCATTAAAATGCAATAAACTCACAAAAAAAGAACCATTATTAATAGTTAAAAAAATAAATAAACATGTTCCTACAAGCAAGCCAAACGTTCTGTCCCAAATGGGATGATAATGCCATTTGATTAAAAATGCTTTGTTTAGTAAAACTCGATCAAAAGAGAGTAGTCAAGAGTTAGTTGTTCCCAGCTCAAATAATTACTGAGTTGATGAAGGAGCATGAGAGTATCAATTTTGTGCAAGGTAAATGCACCAATCATTACAATTACTAACCAAAAAAAAAAATTTACTTATTATACTTTTTATTTACTTTAGCATTAATATTCTCTTTTTTACCATTCTATAAGCAAAAGGCAACTCAACCCTGGGCGGCAAGCATTACAGAGAAGCCTTAAGAGTCCTGAATTAATAACCTTCAGTTATTAATTCATTGGGGGAGTGTAGGGTAATGTAACCGTTAGGGTATTTTGCTCCATTGAACCCACAGAGAGCGAGCCACTTGAAGTATTCCTTCTGAGTGCTCAAGAAGTTCGTCGATTAAATATCGACGATTTTCCTGCCTTATTTTGTATAAAAAGAACACAAAATTGTTAAACAGGAAAGATTAGGAGATAGGTTCAATAATTAATAATTGAAAAAAACACTCCAATGGACTTTCAGAAATTCAAAAATTCATAACACTTACAAATACACATAACACTTACTGAACAGTAACGGGTACTTGGAAAATGATAAACGTCAACGGAAAATGAAACGGAAGCTGGTAAGGATGGGTAACTAACACCTTGACTCAATAAGGTCTTTCCACCTACAACCACGAGAGTAACTAGACGATAGTCAAGTGTTCTAGTTAAACTTAATTTTATATTACGTGGAATAAACCCATAAAAGTTATCAAGTGGAAAGAGAATAATACGTTGATAAAATCTACGAAGTCAAGTGAGTGTTCGACATCTATAATTAGTTACCCCATCCTAACCAAAGATCCCACTTAGGACCCTTAAAGTTCTGGGCAGAGATTCCGGCCAAGTGACCCTACCAAACTACGGTTCACACCAGGCGAACGGTTCGGTGAGCCAAATCCTTGGCTTAGTCGGAGTCATAAGCGTCGTGTTCCTCAATCGAACTGGACACGGCATCCGGTTACACGTGGCAACTGGGCAGGTGAACCGAGTTACTACCCCGAAGGTCTTGACCATTCCGTGTCCATCCGCTAGTTGGGTCCACCAAATTTCCATCCCAAGAGGCAAAGGACCCAATGAAAACAGTGGACAACTATAGCGGAAAATCTCCAACAACTCAGAGCCTGTAGCAGTCAATCGGGTTCCGTTGCTCTGTCGAGGAGCCTGCGGAGCGTAAGCGCTGCGGGCACCATCCAGAGCACCAGCTGGAAATAAGCATCGAGGGCAACCACAGCCGCCAAACCAACTTATCTCGATCTGGTTCCAGAGGGTGTTGTTTGATCCCTTCAAACGGGTTCGTAAGAATTCAAACAACTACCCTCCGGTTCCATTGCTGCGAATGGTTAGTTGACGACCACGGTTGGAAGCGCAGCGACGAATTGGTCCCGTTACGGCCGGCCGGTACCAGCGACAGCAGCAGCGGAGCACACAATACACACCCACATTACACGAGAAAAAGTAAGTTTATAATACACAACAAATTTAACATAAAGTCCCAAGTGTTTTAATTGATCATCCGACCAGTCTCCTAAAGCGAGAGCCGACCTTGAGCTCAGTGTTTCTTAAACTCTAGCTGGCCCAGCAAAAGAGGCGTTTGTAGCACACCCCAGACGGTTGCCGTGGCTTGACCAGCAACTAGGGGCTATTGGCGACCTCCTTCCGAGTGAGCAAGTAATAAACGGTGCTTTGATGTTGGTGAAGTTGAACAATTCCAATATCGTCTACTGGAATACAACACTACCCCCTTAGCGAACATGAAACTCTCCCCTTGTCAACTTTTCTTTGGTAGAAATGTCAAAACTCGCTTACCTGTTGACGAAACACTTTTAATTCGTTCCCAACCTGATGAAACTTCAGTGAAACAAAAAATGTATAGAAAGCGTCTAAATCAAAAGAAATATTACGATCGTACGTCAAAGTCGATGTCCGCTCTTACAATTGGTGAAAAGGTTATGTTTAAAAAGAACTCAAAGGAATGGCATTATGGGCTGGTTATTAGGGATGTTAACGGTCGTTCTTATGTTGTCAGAGATCAATTCGGGAATCATTTTCGTCGTAATCGGAGATTTATTGTTAGAACTACTAATTCAGGTTCTGATTATGAAGGGCTTGATACAGGTGGTCCACCTCGAAATCTGGAAAATCAACCAAGAGTCGTTGACGACCGTGATGTTGTACTCTCAAAACGAAAATCAAAATCACTTGATACCTCTCCTGAAAATAAACAACAACCTTTCAATACAAGTACTCCAACCCCCATCATAGAAAATAATCCTCGTGATCTTACTAACCCTGATGTCAATGAGCAATCCATTGATTCAAGCATCGATGAAAGTTTCCATACTCCATTAAATAATTACCCGACTGCGCCACCCTCGAGTCCCATTGCTGTTACTCCCTACGTGACACGGAGAGGACGTCATGTGAATCCTCCGAAGAGATTCGGACAATGGGAATACGAATAAAAAAAAAAAACTTAAATTTCAACAAAAGAAAGCGTGTAATAATTATTGTTTTTTACTGTGTATTATTTATTTAAGTTGATCTAAATCACACATACTAAAGCATCGTCTTAGGGAAGCCTACCTTTGTAATAGCTAGATAGGTCCTCACTCCACAGTTAAGCCCGGTATCTCGATTGTAACAGACGCGATGTTAAGATAAATGATCAATAAACCACGTTATAAAACAGAAGTTTTCAAAATGTGCGACAAGTGTCATTATTTCTACCACTTTTTTCCAATACGAGTGAACTTGCTCTTATTATTTAAGGCACATTTAAGATTCAAGATATTATTTATATTCAACATGTATACACTTTTGAGAAGATGGCGCGAGTCTACGCACACTATCCGTCAGAAAAAATAAACACAAACAAAGCCTGCGTCACGAGACTTCGTTGTTAGGGAGCTTCCATTTTTTTTTATGCGTCGCGAAAATTGTCATATTCGACCAATCGAAGCAATCAATTAAAAATTCAAATTTCAATCTATGCATTTATTTGCATTCCATTTGTAACTGTCCTAGAATAAAGAAGTTATTAGGTATTACCATGCCATCAAAAGTAGATTATTTCTGAAGTATCTGGAAAACATATCAATTGGCGACGAGGACACTTTCGGAATTCACGTACTCATCCAGAATTGAACCCGAGAAAGAATGGCAGCAAATCAGTAATTCCAAGAAGCAATTTTGACAAAGATTTTCCATCGGTTGGCCGTTGATGATCTTGAAGAAAAATGTTGTAGCTGACTGACTCTAAACGGCCCCTATGCCAAACGTCTATTATGCCAAACGGCCAAAAGTGATGTCCTTCGGAAATTGAGAAAGGATGTCGTTCACTTAGCGACTGTGGGAACACGTGTTCAGTTTTCGAAGCAGGAGCCTAACCATTGCGTGCGTCGAACAAATCCGAGTAACGAGCGAACCATTTTTCGAAAATGGTGCCGTTCTCAGGATCAAACCTGAAATTGCTGGTGTTGGTGGACAACGATTCCAACACTTGCTCTGGGTTGATCATCAACCCAGAGCAAGGACACTTTCGGAATTCACGTACTCATCCAGAATTGAACCCGAGAAAGAATGGCAGCAAATCAGTAATTCCAAGAAGCAATTTTGACAAAGATTTTCCATTTGCGTGCGTCGAACAAATCCGAGTAACGAGCGAACCATTTTTCGAAAATGGTGCCGTTCTCAGGATCGAACCTGAAATCGCTGGTGTTGGTGGACAACGATTCCAACACTTGCTCTGGGTTGATGATCAACCCAGAGCAAGTGTTGGAATCGTTGTCCACCAACACCAGCAATTTCAGGTTCGATCCTGAGAACGGCACCATTTTCGAAAAATGGTTCGCTCGTTACTCGGATTTGTTCGACGCACGCAAAGGTTAGGCTCCTGCTTCGAAAACTGAACACGTGTTCCCACAGTCGCTAAGTGAACGACATCCTTTCTCAATTTCCGAAGGACATCACTTTTGGCCGTTTGGCATAATAGACGTTTGGCATAGGGGCCGTTTAGAGTCAGTCAGCTACAACATTTTTCTTCAAGATCATCAACGACTCATTCGTTCACACATCAATCGTGTGACCAAGATTGTTCCCGATCCAGGTGCAAACTGTACACTCAGAAATGAAAATAATATAAAAATAATTTGATTTCAGGTTTTTGTTTATTTTTCTGACGATAGTAAATTGAAGATATTTCTTTCTTAAACAAACGCTTTGTTTTTTTGTGCGTTTGAGTCCCAGCCGACCAGTATTAGATGTGCTAGATTTTTCAGTTGCGACATGGTGTTCGCTTAGCTTGGCTGCATGTTGCTTTCCAAACTGATTATTAAGTGGATGAATGCAATATCAGTGAATTATTCTAGTGAATTATTTAGTTGACCACTCGTCGAATAACACCTTCTAGCGCCACGTTGAACATCATGTAGGATGATAGACCATCACCTTGTCGAAGCCCCTTGCGTGATTCGAATGAACGCGACAATTCACCCCAGGTCCGCACACAGCACTGTGTTCCATCCATCGTCGCCTTGATCAATCTGGGAGGATTTGCCGTAATGTGAAGATATGGTCCGTCGTAGACCGTCCCTCCATGAAGCCGGCCTGATTACTTTCCACGAATCTGTTTGCTTGTGATGTTAGGCTGTGGTGTAGGATTCGGGCTAGCACTTTGCAGGCGGCATTGAGGACAGTGATCGCTCGTTAGTTCTCACAGGCCAAGACCCCTTCTGATAGATGGGGCATATTACCCCCTCCTTCCACTCCTCCGGAAGCTGTTCTGAGTCCCAGATCCGAACTATCAACCAGTGGAGGCAATCGGCCAACTTTCCCGGGCCCATTTTGATAAGTTCAGCTGCAATGCCGTCCTTCCCAGCCGATTTGTTGCTATTCAGCTGACGAATGGCTTCCTTAACTTCACTCATCGTTGGGAGTGGCTCCTCTTCGTTGTTGGCTACGCCGGCTTTGTAGCATCCCCCACCGTCTTGATGTGCCGTTCAGGTGTTCATCAAAGTGCGGCTTCCATATTTTGATCACCTCACGATTGTCCTTCAGGATGCCTCCGTCCTTATCCCAGCAGATGTCGGCTTGCGGCACAAAGCCTTTGGGAGATACGTAGAATTTCTGATAGAACTTTCGTGATTCTTGGGAACGACGAGCTGCTCCAGCTCCTCGAGCTTCTCCTCCTCCAGGCGGTGCTTTTTCTCATGGAAATATCGGACTCGCTGGCATCTTACAAATGCTAAAACCACCAGCCAACATCTGTACTATGTATGTCGTGACCGAGACTCGATCTCATGACCTCCAGATTGGAAGACTTAAACGCTATATCTAGGCAACGATCGGCAGCAGTTTTAAAATTCCAGGGCAAAGAAAAAAACATTAGATTGAAGTCCAAAAGAATCAAGCCCAAAAACTCATGGCAACGATGCTTAGGAGGAATCTGTTTCAGATCTGATTTCGGATATTTGAATTGAAAAAAAAACAACTATCTTTTAAAATATCCTGTTTTTTGCCATTTTCACAGATAATATGTATATATAATATATAATGTTTGCATGTATATACTTTTGTTCAATTTTGTACACATATCATTTGTATATTAATTTTCTCTGTTTTTACCACTGCATTTTCAATTTTCGTAATAAAATGTACATGGCTACCGAATTTAGCTATTTACTTTGGATATTTTTTTCTCTAGAAGATGCATATTATTATTGTATTTGCTACTTTATTATAAGTATGCCCTTTATTGCATTCTATTTTTAAAGTTATTTTTGATTTACAACGCCATGTTTTTACTCTACAGGACCTGCGCAACTTTGCTGGAAATTGCTACAAACATTGTCGCGTTTCTTGCTCGTTTTCCATTTGCATGATTATCGCGCACCAATGCTTGTAAACAATAGAAGTTGTGGGTGCATTCATTCAAACTAAAGCCAGCATACAGTGGGAGTCTTTACCGAAATCAAGTAATTCCTCTGGGTGAACAATTGAAGGAATAGTGGAAGATCAGTTCAGGTAAAGGATTGCAACACAAAAATAAAACCGATTGATGACGAGGGGCGGGGATTGATGAAAAGAACACAAATAAGAAATGGAACAGAAACAAGAAAAAATCAGGGATAACGGTCGAAACTGAATAAAACAAAACATAACATATTTTTGGTGACACGTATTCAACTGTCAACTTTCATGTATTCCAGGATTTCCATGAAGCGAGATCGATTACTGAACTCGCTCTCTTAGCCTTGCAAATACAAATTACATTCACAACTAACAACTAAATGCTACTTATAACTCGTTCTTGTTTTCCAATCCCGCTTTACAAAAACAGGAATCGAAAGCAGAAGTTTGTGATAGATGTAAAATCCTATTCTTATTTATCGATAAAGATCTTTCAGTTCTGTTACTGTTGTTACATCATGTGTTTTATAGTTCATTTTGAATCTGTAAATCGAAATTACCACAACGGAAGTACTATCGAAGAATGGTTTCTATCTATCTATTCTCTATGCATTTACATGATTTCTAATCTTTCAATATCTCGTGTCGCTAGTTTTACTCGCTTTTTTTATAATAAGTTCTTGAACTCGGTTATTTTTTGCTTCCTAGTGAGTTCAATAATGAAATTAAGTTTTTTTTTTTAATTCAATCGTAAACTATATGTTATCCTGTGTTGCTGCCTGTCTGTCTTGATTTCTAGGAAAATCATCATTGCACACTGACGCGGTCGCCCTTTAATTGAACCTTGTATGATTTGGTTCAGTATTTTTTGCTTTTTCGAATAAAGTGGTCAAATTATTTTTTTCAAATCATCTTTAAAAATCTCGAGTTTCTTTGCCGCCTATTCGTCGTGTCTACTCGAGGTCGGCGGTTGGTTGGACCACACAAGCCATTTTTCTCGTGAATGAAAGAGTTTTCATTTTCTGAAATCCTATTTTGTTGTGTACTCTCAACGACTGAAATCTACATCTTACACGACGACATAATAATGCTGCAGAAAGTCTATAGTGTCGGTTTCGTTTTTGTATTTCAATGCATTGATAAATGTGTTCGTCTCAACCAGTTTCCACGTCGAGTGCCCCATGCTAAAACAATCCCAACATCTAGGATACAACAACAGCTTCGATATTTTTTTTGTCTGTCGAAACAATCACATTGCAAGGAAGTAACTGAATGAAGGATTCAAAAGTTCTGAAATATATTTACAGTTGAGGTTTGAAGCGTTAAAAAAAGAAAAGTTCAACAAGTCTTGCAAAAACTTTCATGTACCTTTTACATTTTTATCAAAAATTCTGATATGGGATGCGTACATTTTACTTTTTGAAATTTTTAGTACATTGGTTTTTGTTTTGTTTATATTAGTTTACTATAATCTACATGGATAAATAAAGTAGTTGAAATGGATTATAAATAGCAAAAAAAAGGTTTTGAGACTTAACATGGAACGTCATTTTTATATAGAACTGATTAGCGTTTGGTACCAAAAACATTTGGATTCTTAAAAACAGAAAAATAGTATTTTGATTTGTATTTTGGTAATGGAATCGATGAAACAGTTTATAGTAAACATTATAAACTGATATGGAATAAGATTTGAAACAAAATCCGTATGGTATTGAAAATTTCAAATAAGACACCAAAAGTTAAATGTCGAACAATATATGGAAGCTTTTGCAATAAAACCATTACGTTCAACCGAAAAATCACATGTAGGTACTCGGAGAGAAAAAAAGTCATAACGTAACGTAATCGAAAAACATAAATTGATCTGATCATCTCTCTGGGATCCGGGTACGACAGCTTTCGAACACCCCAAAAGCCTACAGTAACCTAAGATAAATATTGTACAAACAACTGCGGTGAAAATTGGTAAACTGAGATGATGATTTCCTTTTGCGGTTTGATTAAAAATAATGAGTGTATATTTTTCAGCTTGCTTCAATCGCTATCAACTAATAAGTAATAATACAACAATATCGTTCGTTTTATTTGTGATCTTGTTTATTTTTTTTAGTGTTTTATATCTTTTGTAAGATATTCTAAGCTCTTTTTGTTATTAAAGAATAAAATGCAGATTACTAGAAAACAACTAAAAATTAATCCTGAGAGCCGACATTCAAACATAATTTGCATCTCTTCGCTTAGTTAATTAAAATTTCCAATTTTACCCCTTTCTAGATTGATAACAACTTTGTTTGCTTTTCTGTGTCAAATACATATAACGTGTACAATTCATTTTTGTTTCTTCTTCTTCTTCATTTTGCAAGAGTTTGGAAGAGTTGTGATTACTGTACTTCTTCTTTGATTTTCCCAATTCGAAGCCTGCTACTGCTACTGTCATTATTGTTATTAGTATTCCGTTTATTGTTATTATCGCTGCGATATTCTTCTTGATTCTTTTCGCCTCGAATGTATCCGGCAGAATCTGAATGTTGTTGCAGTTTAGCAGCTGCCCCACTATCTCCACCATCAGCAACATTTCCGGCGGCACCATACACAAAAGTAGTATCATCGCTACTTCGCCGGCGTTTGTGGCCAGCCGCTTCAGCTTCCTCAGCGGCGTTTTTATAGTAGGGATAGTGGTGGTGTTGGTGTTGATAGGATTTACTATGATAGACACGATCCTCATCGTGCGGCGAGGGATAACAACGCCGATCGGCCGCCACCACCGCTAATGCTAGGGTATCGGGGGTCACCACCTGGCCACTCTGACGGCGATCATAGTATCGCGTCGCATTCAACAGCGGCAGGGGCATTATTGCCGCCGAAGAAGAAGAAGAAGACGAAGGTGGTGAGGTGGTGGTTGGTGAGTTGAGTGGATAAAGCGGTGAGGAAGGCGACAGATGCTGATGGGGATTGTGTGAGTGATGCTGATGGTGCTGCTGCTGCTGGTGATTTTGGTGATGGTGGCGCTGCTGGTGGCCGTGGTGATCATTATTGTAAGGATTATGGTGCAGTACTTGATGCGATCGGTGCTGCTGCTGCGGCTGATGCTGATGTTGATGCTGCTGCTGTTGGGGATCGTGGGGTATGCTGTTGCTGCTGCTGTAGTCATTTTCGATCGGATACCGACAATTTCAACTTCGATCGTTTTCCTGCTTGATGATGTGATACATCGGATGGTACTGCGGCTGTTGCTGGATTTGTTGCAGCGGCTGCTGGTAGATGATGTGGTGCTGCTGTGGAATGATGTGATGCTGAATTAGCTGCGGCTGCGCTCCCTGTAATGTTGTATGGTGTTGTTGATGCGGTGGTGGCGGCGTCGGCTGCAACTGATGATGATGATGGTTCGCGTTTATGATGTGAATATTAACTGGCGATGGTGACGGTACGACGTGGTGGGTTTGCGCTTGCGTCGACGGCGGCAAGGACGACGTTGTTAGTGATGTTAGCGCAGGATTATAATGTTGCTGGAATATCATTATTTTATCATTTGTTCCGGTTTCTTCACTTTGTATTTTGTTGAAAATTGTTATTATTATTATTATTATTATATTAATATTTTTATCATTATCATTATTATTAATCAATATTTTGCATCGTATGGCAGATGTACAATTTATTACATGTATGCTATGATAGATAGTAGATTGACTGTTTTACTATCGTTACATTCTACTATAGTAGTTAACATCATTACTATCTTTTGTTTTATTGTAATAATTTTATTTTATTTTGCATATATGTACTAGGTTTATATATATTAAAATGT